>NC_070590.1:394158-431658 GCF_027409825.1 Scomber japonicus
CTGGGAGTCTGAGTGTGTTTGTCTCCCTCTGCAGGCGACCAGAGGAACTCCATCATCCAGTGGCTGTCCAGGTCCAACTGGGACTTCCCTGCAAAGATCTCCTACAGTAACGAACCTGAAACCTCAACTCAAATCCTGCTGCTTGTGTCTGTCTGCAGAAAGCTGTTAGCCACAGTTAGCTACTGTTAGCCACAGTTAACTACTGTTAGCGGTCCTCTCATAACGTCACATTATGGAGAATCAGCTGCAGCACTACTGTTTTTATCTCTGCTTTAACTTCACTTTACTAGCATCTGACAGCTGCTCCCGCTCTGTCTCCAGGACAGCGTTGCCGTGGTGATCGATCTATGCTTTGCCGGAGGGAGGTGTTGAGTCGATACTGCTCCATCGCTGGATACCGACAGATGTGCTGCAAGTCCTGCAGCGAAGGCAACTTCAACAACTCTGACAACTTCAGCAACTTCAGCAGCACGAGCTCGCCGGGCAGCAGGTGAGCCGCAAAGAGACACAACCACCTCGTCACTTTTTACTTGTTGATCCAAAATATCACAAATTCTCCTCCATCTGCGTCTCGTAGCTCGTGGAGTCTGACCACAGAGACGGCGACCTCAGTGTCCAGCTCCTCCATTGTCAGTGACATCATCACGCCACCCACCAGCATCACTGTGACTCCGCCCCCTGCCAGCATCACCGTGACTCCGCCCCCTGCCAGCATCGCTGTGACTCCGCCCCCAACCAGCAGGAGCAGCACCGACTTCGTTTATGTGGAGTACGAAGATTACGACGAGTACTCATCCTACGAGGACCCTGAGATCCCGATTGAGATTCCTGATATGCCAGCAACCACCACCAGTACCAGTACCACCACCACCAGGACCACCAGTACCACCAGTCCCACCACTACCACCAGGACCACCAGTACCAGTACCAGTACCACCAGGACCAGGACCGCTACTACAAGACGTACAAGAAAAACTGCTCCGCCATATTTGTTCAGGAAGAAAGCAACCACTCCCACGGTTCCCATGGTAACTACTGACGGTCAAAGGTCAACGCTGGCACCGGTCAGCACGTCTGCCGTCCCAGACTTCCCCACCGCACTGTGGACTGATGACATCATCACCGTGACATCATCACTGAACAAAACATCCGGGGGGCGGAGCCTCAAAACTCAACTTAATCCATCAGAACCTGAACCGACCCCGTCGCCGGCGTTCGGTCCGTCCTCCCAGAGAGACAACAACTCGGTGGACGAGGTCTCGTACCGGATCGTCGGCGTGGACGGGGACGCCGCGAGGCAGCAGAGCTACTTCGTGCCGCGCTTGCCTCCGTTCCGCGAGCGAACACAAAACAAACGCATCCAGGAGCTTCTGAACGAGAAGCGGCGTCAGGATCTCCTGAGGCGGCCGAGCAGGAGCCGAGTCGGCAGGACTGAGCGGAGACACGCCGGATTATAAAAACATTGAAGCACTTTTTTTTTCACCGCATGTGCAGCTCGCTCACTTCCTGCTAACGCTAACGAACTCTACGAGACACAGACTGCAGAGTCCAGCTTCCTGTTTCCTGACACGTTCAGAGCTCATACTTACAGGTTCTTAAATCAATGTCAAGTATCGTCAACCGTGTCAGACCAGGATGTGGACGGTTTGCTTCAGCTTCCTGCAGAAATCCAGATCCAGGTCCTGATCCTGATCCTGATCCTGATCCTGATCCTGGTCTGTTCAGCTTCAGCTGGTTTTCACTTGTTGGTTTCATGATGTTTGTAAAAGATAATCTCAAATAAAGCAAAGTCTCATCCAGCTGCTGATGTTACGACTCCTGAACCACAAGATCATTTCTTTATGCTGCACACATGATCACATGATCACCTGGTGACATGATCACCTGATCACATGATCACATGGTCACATGATCACATGATCACATGGTCACACGATCACATGATCACATGATCACATGATCACATGGTGTTCTAACAGGTTCAGTGTTTATTTTCTGCACAACTTTCTAAATGAACCTTTTACTTGGTAAAGATGGTAACGAGGGTAAAGCTCCTTCAGTCTCAGTGGTGAACAAACACTCAATTAAAGGATCATTCTGCTGATTTTTCTATATTTGTCTTCATGTTTGGATCCAAACTAACAAACTAATCTGTTCACAAGGTGTGTGTGTGTGTGTGTGTGTGTGTGTGTGTGTGTGTGTGTGTGTGTGTGTGTGTGAGAAAGATATATTCTATTCCTCTGTTCCTTCATTATGAGAGTTTGGTCAGAAACAAAGATGAAGTATGAAGTTAGTGTGAGAACATGAAGTCAGTCTGTGGCTGGAGTTAGTGTGAGAGCATGAAGTCAGTCTCTGGCTGGTTATATAAAGTCCTGGTCTCTGCTGCCACCTGCTGGACTCAATAAAGCATCACAACACCAGGAACTGATTTACAACACATGAACACTGATGTTGATACAGATTAGTTTGCAAGAAATGTTAAAAAATAAAATAATATTTATTCAAATTGTTCAACTGAAACATAAAACAGAGTTCATACTCCTAGTGATGGTCAGGAAGTCTGCATCGTGTCTTCTTTCCATGACACGAGGTGTTGGAACGGGGGTTAGGTATCAGGGTTAGGGGTTAGGTATCAGGGTTAGGGGTTAGGGTTGGGGGTTATGGGATAGGGGTTAGGGGTTAGGGAGATCTGGTCTCAGTGGATGAGCCTCATCACCAACAGTAGGCCTGTGTCCTTAGCCTCTCTCTCAGCAGCATAAACCTGAGTCTGTGTGGAACAGCATAAACCTGAGTCTATGTGGAACAGCATGAACCTGAGTCTGTGTGGAACAGCATAAACCTGGGTCTATGTGGAACAGCATAAACCTGAGTCTGTGTGGAACAGCATGAATCTGAGTCTGTGTGGAACAGCATGAATCTGAGTCTGTGTGGAACAGCATAAACCTGGGTCTATGTGGAACAGCATGAACCTGAGTCTGTGTGGAACAGCATGAATCTGAGTCTATGTGGAACAGCATAAACCTGAGTCTATGTGGAACAGCATAAACCTGAGTCTATGTGGAACATCATAAACCTGAGTCTGTGTGGAAAGCATAAACCTGAGTCTATGTGGAACAGCATAAACCTGAGTCTGTGTGGAACAGCATAAACCTGAGTCTGTGTGGAACAGCATAAACCTGAGTCTATGTGGAACAGCATAAACCTGAGTCTATGTGGAACAGCATAAACCTGAGTCTGTGTGGAACAGCATAAACCTGAGTCTGTGTGGAACAGCATGAACCTGAGTCTGTGTGGAACAGCATGAACCTGAGTCTGTGTGGAACAGCATGAACCTGAGTCTGTTTGAAACAGCATGAACCTGAGTCTGTGTGGAACAGCATGAACCTGAGTCTGTGTGGAACAGCATGAACCTGAGTCTGTGTGGAACAGTATGAACCTGAGTCTGTGTGGAACAGCATAAACCTGAGTCTGTGTGGAACAGCATAAACCTGAGTCTGTGTGGAACAGCATAAACCTGAGTCTGTGTGGAACAGCTGATCTGTTGTGCAGCCGATCACAGAACATGAATCAGCGTCAGAGCAAATCGATCTGGTGTTAATGAAGTTACCAACCCTAACCCTAACCCTAACCCCAACCCTAACCCTACAGCTGCATATTCACATATTTTATTAGGTTTTAACAGTATTACAAACACACATGAGACATTAAACTTGGTAACACATATTACACTGTCCCACACACACAGTTAAATATATAAAGGTTTAATAGTTCCGCCTCCGGTCCAGCAGGTGGCGGTAAACACAATAAACACCAACAGAGGAAGCGGAAGTAGTAGAAGTGCTGTCCAATGAGAGGCGGAGGAGGGCGGGACTTCACGTCCTTCAGCAGGAAGCAAACATGGCGGCAGCAGCAGTGAGAAGCATCGGGTCCACTCTCAGTAGAAACCTCCGAGAGGTCCGAGTCCACCTCTGTCAGACCTCAGCGGCCAGCCAGGGGGCCAGGTGAGAGGAGGGGGGGGCAGGTAGAGGGGTTAGGGGGGGTAGGTGAGGGGAGGGGGGGCAGGAGGGAACAGCCATTCACTCTGTTAGCAGCTAGCCGCTAGCCGTTAGCTTCAGGTCAGATCAATAATAAACTTTATTAAAGCTCCGCGGTGAAGTCGGTCTGAGGTTGGAGCTTTAATAATCAGACTCTCCGCTGATATTTGCACCTTTTATTTTATACAAATGTTTTATAATTCATTCATTTTCTATAGAAGAGTGTTTATTTCATATTATCTGACCTACATCAATCAATACCAAGCCTCCAATCACTTGCATTGAGCTTCATGACGTCCTAGCAGAGCCTCATGACGTCATAGCAGAGCTTCATGACGTCATAGCAGAGCCTCATGACGTCATGCAGGTTGTCATAAAGCTTTAACCTCAGACTAACTTCACGGCGCTATTAAAGCAGCTGTTTATCTTCATATGAACATTAAACATCTGGTAATCACAGAGGAGGCAGAGTGAGTTATTACAGTAGTATGAGCTTCAGATTATAATAATAATAATAGTAATAATAATAATAAGGGATGGCTTGATACTCTGTCTACTCTGTATCTGACCTCTGACCTTTGACCCCTGTGTGTTTCAGGGACTTTGTGGAGCAGCACTATGTTGAACTGAAGCAGTCGAACCCTGAGTTTCCCATCCTGATCAGAGAATGCTCCGGAGTCCAGGCTCGACTTTGGGCCAGATACGGTGAGATGGGGGGGGGGGGGGGGTATTTCACAGATAGAATATTATGGGATATATTTGGGATTATATCAGTGATAAGACAAACAGTGTGTCTCCAGCTCAGGAATGACATCATCACTGGTCCTTCCTGTCCTGTAGTTCATCCTGCTGGCTCATACAACTCTAACAGACACGCTTAGACATGCTGCAGAGCTCCAGATGTATCCCAGGTTCCTCAGGTTCCTCAGGTTCCCCAGGTTCCCCAGGTTCCTCAGGTTCCCCAGGTTCCTGAGGTTCCCCAGGTTCCTCAGGTTCCCCAGGTTCCTCAGGTTCCCCAGGCCTTCAAAATACAGCTGATCACTGATACAGCTGATCATTGATCCAGCTGATGAGCAGCTCTGTGCTGCAGTGGTTTAGAGAGTATTTAGTGTGAGTAGATGAACTAACTGAGATCTATCTGCTTCCACTAGCTCAGATTATGGACTAACTCTCCTATCAAAGCTGGTCAGACACACTCAGCTCTATATTTCAGTCACACTACAGTCTGTAACTTTCACTGAGGAACTATTGATCTCATCAGTGAGTGAATGAGCTGAACTTCCTCCTGATGAATGCAGGAAACATTATATAGATTATTGATTATATCTGGTTAAGGGTCAGAGTTCACCTCGGCTGACCTGAACTTTAACATCTAACCTGCTGCCTGAGAAACAGCTGGAACTAAAAGTTCATTCATGCTCTCATTATCAGCAGCTTGGATTACTGCTGCTGTATCCTGGCTCTGATACTTACTGATCACTAACTGATCACTAACTGATCACTGATCACTAACTGATCACTGTTCACTGACTGATCACTAACTGATCACTGATCACTAACTGATCACTAACTGATCACTGATCACTAACTGATTGTGTGTGTTGTTTCAGACTTCGGGAAGGAGAGCAGCGTCTCAGTGGAGAACATGTCAGCTGACCAGGTGGCCAAAAGTCTGCAGACGCTGGTTCAGTCCAAACATTAAACCCCCCCCCCCCCCCAGCTGGATGGTTCAGTCCAAACCTTAACGCCCCCCCCCTCCTGTGGCCGGATGGTTCAGTCCAGACTGAGCTTGTAAAATGTGTTGATGTGAATAAATATTATTAATGTCTCTGATTCTGCTGCTTTATTTCTATTATTCACAGTTATTGATGAAGGTGACGGGTATAAATAAATGTGTATATATATAGATATATATATATGATCAGTTCATACATCAGGATTATATGTATGATCAGTTAGTAAGACATTTCTCTCTCTGTATTTGTAATGAAGTATCATCATATTAGACTGAACTACAGATATCTGTTCTGTTTCACCTGATGAGATCAATATTAATAATAATATTATCATCATTAATATTATTATTAATATTGTTAATAGATGTGACAGAGGTCTGTTAATGTCTAAAGGAGACACGCAACGTCTGAATGTTGTAAATGTAAACAACGTCGTGACGCGTCTGTACGTCATGGCGTCACAGTTCAAAGAGGAAGTGACGGATATTCAGTGATCATAACAGAGCGAAGCTAACAGCTAACAGCTAACAGCAGAGAGAAAACACACCGGGAGGTTTCCGTTCATTACCGGACAGCAGAGCACCGGACAGCAGAGCACCGGGCACATTACCGGGCAGATTACCGGGCAGAGCACCGAGCCTCCGCAGAGATGCCTGAGAGTAAGATGCTGCGTTTATTAGCAGGCTAACACACCGTTAGCATCCTAGCTTGAACTAGCTGCTACTGAGCTAGCTGCTACTGAGCTGCGTTTACAGTATAAACATATTAAACCCTGTTAGAGAGTTTCTCAGTAAACTCTGTGATGTTAAATTAAACTTACATGAGTGATGTGAGTCAGTATTTAATGCTTCAGTGTTTAATGAGCCTGTTAAAACTTTAATTTATCTGTTAATGAAGAAAATATTAAAAACAACCAAGATGGTAAATTAAAATACTAATTAATATTATTGAGACTCAGTAATCCATAGATGTGATCAGTGATCAGATTAGTAGATATTATTTATTATTTTATTTAACTGCTGAGGTCCTGATCAGAAACAGATTATTTCTCTCTTAGATTTTTATTTTTCTCCGTTTTTACGTTTGAAGTTAAAATAAATAAATAATAATAAAATGATTAATAAATGTAAACCTGACTGAGCTAATGTTTAATGTTATGTTATGTTATTGATCAGATGAGTTATTGATTGTTGTGTTTCCTGTTGCAGCTGAGAGCTACTCCAACCCGCTCGCGCCTGACGGGCACGAGGTGGACGATCACCGCGCGGCCGCGCAGTGAGTATCACGATACTGCGCATGCTCCGATATATATATTGGTTATTTTATCGTAACCTCCTGTTTGGTTATTTTATCGTAACTTCTGTTTGGTTATTTTATCGTAACTTCCTGTTTGGTTATTTTATCGTAACTTCTGTTTGGTTATTTTATCGTAACTTCCTGTTTGTTTATTTTATCGTAACTTCTGTTTGGTTATTTTATCGTAACTTCTGTTTGGTTATTTTATCGTAACCTCCTGTTTGGTTATTTTATCGTAACCTCCTGTTTGGTTATTTTATCGTAACTTCTGTTTGGTTATTTTATCGTAACTTCCTGTTTGGTTATTTTATCGTAACTTCTGTTTGGTTATTTTATCGTAACTTCCTGTTTGTTTATTTTATCGTAACTTCTGTTTGGTTATTTTATCGTAACTTCTGTTTGGTTATTTTATCGTAACTTCCTGTTTGGTTGTTTTATCGTAACGTCTCCGTGTCTCCGCAGGTCAAAGCTAACCAACGATGACTTCAGGAAGCTGCTGATGACGCCGCGGGCGACGCCCTCGTCGGCTCCGCCCTCCAAATCCCGACATCATGAGTGAGTCAACGAGACGGAGACGTATTGATTATCGATCAATCGGCAAATATTCAGAACACAGAATCATCAATTACAGCCTTAGTCAGTTATCAGTAATCTATAATCTATAATCAGTAATCTATATTAATCTATAATCAGTAATCTATATTAATCTATAATCTATAATCTACATTAATCTATAATCTATAATCACTGATCCTGATGGTGAAGGTAGTGACTGTGTGTATTTCCCAGAATGCCGAGGGACTACAACGAGGACGAGGATCCTGCAGCTCGAAGGAGGAAGAAGAAGAGGTGAGACCACGATCATAAACTCAAACCCAGTTATTGATCACATGTTATCGATTATTGATTATTGATTATTGATGGTCTGTTTCAGTTACTACGCTAAGCTCCGTCAGCAGGAGATGGAGCGAGAGCGCGAGCTAGCGGAGAAATACCGCGACCGAGCGAGAGAGCGCCGAGACGGAGTCAACAAAGATTACGAAGAGACGGAGCTGATCAGCACGACGGCCAATTACAGAGCAGTGGGCCCCACGGCGGAGGCGTGAGTGTGTTACTGTAGGCCCCACGGCGGAGGCGTGAGTGTGTTACTGTAGGCCCCACGGCGGAGGCGTGAGTGTTACTGTAGGCCCCACGGCGGAGGCGTGTGTGTGTGTGTGTGTGTGTGTGTGTGTGTGTGTGTGTGTTGGTTTTTCTATCTTGGTGGGGACCGCAACCTGACATATTACCAACCCTGTGGGAACCGACTCCTGGTTTCCATGGCAACGAGCATTGGAATCAATAGCAAACAGCCTCCTGATAGGCCTGGTCCCCACAAGGATGGTTTTCCTGACTGTGTGTGAACCCCAGAGGTCACACACGGTACTGCAGTATGTAAGTGTGTATATTAGCATGTTAGCTTCGTATTAGCATGTTAGCTTAGCGATTAGCCCCCTGGGTTTCAATCCAACATTTGTTCAAATACTGAACATGAATTGTACTGTGGCTAACAGTGATGTCAACTTCATGCTAATAGACGTTAGCATTACGGGTCCCAACAAGGGGGGCAAAATTCAGGTTTCAGATTTATGAGTTGTTTTTTTTTTGTTCAAACAGTATTATGATGAATTTAGGAATTAAAATTATGTCTGTAGACCCTTTTAGAAAGGCTGGACCCCACAGTACAGCACCCTGTCAGGAGTCCCCTCGAGGTAGTAAAAGCGCGTGTGTGTGTGTATAATATGTGTGTGTGTCTATAATGTGTTTAATGTGTGTAATGTGTGTGTGTGTGTGTGTGTGTGTGTATATAATGTGTGTAATGTGTGTGTGTTGCAGAGATAAGTCTGCAGCAGAGAAGCGTCGGCAGCTCATCCAGGAGTCTAAGTTCTTGGGAGGTGACATGGAGCATACTCACTTGGTGAAAGGTCTGGACTTCGCTCTGCTGCAGAAGGTACATGCTACATGCTAATGCTACATACTACATGCTACACGCTATATACAACATACCGCTCTGCTGCAGGAGATACAAGCTACATACTATATACTACAAGCTACATGCTACATACTACATGCTACATACTGCTCTTCTGCAGAAGGTCTGAACAACATTTCTGTGACCTCAAAACATCATTACTACACAATATATAATATATACTGTATACTATAGTATATAGTATACAGTATGTACTATGTACTATAGTATATACTACATACTATACTGTATACTTCATCCTATAACATTGGTGTATTTCACGTTGCAGGTCAGAGCTGAAATCACCAGCAAGGAGAAAGAAGAAGAAGACATGATGGAGAAAGTCCAGAAAGAGGCCAAGTATGTAACCATGACAACAGAACCAGGTTTAGTATGTAACCATGACAACAGAACCCGGTCTCGTTCAGGGTTCAAATATTAGAATCATATTTGGATAAGATAAACTAAAGAATAACCAGCATGTACGTAAGTAATGAATATATACACATACGTATCTGACCTGTCTGTCTGACCTTTGACCTCTTAGGAAAGACGTGGAGCCGGAGGAGAAGATCGAGTTTAAGACTCGTCTGGGTGAGTTTGATCCTCTACTCACCTGTTCTAACCGGTTCTAACCGGTTCTAACCTGTTCTAACCTGTTCTAACCGGTTCTAACCTGTTCTTACCGCTTCGTACCTGTGCAGGTGTGTACTTACCTGTATGTGTTCTCCTCTCAGGTAGGAACATCTACCGCGTGGTAGATCTGGTTCTAACCGGTTCTATGTTCTCTCAGGCAGGAACATCTACCGCGTGGTGTTCAGGACGGGTCAGGTGGAGAGGAACGAGCTCTTCCTGCCGGGCAGGATGGCCTACGTCGTGGATCTGGACGATGAGTTCACCGACACCGACATCCCGACAACCCTGATCCGCAGCAAGGCTGACTGTCCCAGCATGGAGGTAAACCTGGTCCCCCTAGACCTGGTCCCCCTAGACCTGGTCCCCCCAGACCTGGTCCCCCTAGACCTGGTCCCCCTACACCTGTCCTTGTGTCCTCATGTCCTTGTGTCCTCATGTCCTCATGTCCTTGTGTCCTCATGTCCTTGTGTCCTTGTGTCCTTGTCTCCTCAGGCTCAGACGACTCTGACCACCAACGACATCGTGATCTCCAAGCTGACTCAGATCCTGTCGTACCTCCGACAGGGAACTCGCCACAAGAAGATGAAGAAGAAGGAGAAAGGTAACTGCTGCTGACATCATCTTCATCATCATCATCATCATCATCACCATCATCATCATCACTGAGGCTGTTAGAGGTGATTTCATGATATTGTGTTTGTGTTTCAGGTAAACTGGACGATAAGAGAGCTCCTGAAGCTGATATCAGGTCAGTTAATCTCTGCAGCTGCTGCTCTGATCTGTCTCTGACTCTCTGTCTCTGACTCTCTGTCTCTGTCTCTGTCTCTCTGTCTCTGACTCTGACTCTCTGTCTCTGTCTCTCTGACTCTGACTCTCTGACTGACTTTGACTCTCTGTCTCTGTCTCTGACTCTCTGTCTCTGACTTTGACTCTCTGACTCTGACTCTCTGTCTCTGACTCTCTGTCTCTGACTCTCTGACTCTCTGTCTCTGACTCTCTGTCTCTGACTCTCTGTCTCTGACTCTGACTCTCTGTCTCTGACTCTCTGTCTCTGACTCTGACTCTGTGGCTCTGTCTCTGACTCTGACTCTGTCTCTGACTCTCTGTCTCTGACTCTGTCTCTCTGTCTCTGACTCTCTGTCTCTGACTCTGTCTCTCTGTCTCTGACTCTCTGTCTCTGACTCTCTCTGACTCTCTGTCTCTGACTCTCTGACTCTGACTCTGTCTCTCTGTCTCTGACTCTGACTCTCTGTCTCTGACTCTCTGACTCTCTGTCTCTGACTCTCTGTCTCTGACTCTGTCTCTGACTCTCTGTCTCTGACTCTGTCTCTCTGTCTCTGACTCTCTGTCTCTGACTCTCTGACTCTGACTCTGTCTCTCTGTCTCTGACTCTGACTCTCTGACTCTGACTCTCTGTCTCTGACTCTCTGTCTCTGACTGTCTCTGACTCTCTGACTCTGTCTCTGACTCTCTGACTCTGTCTCTGACTCTCTGTCTCTGACTCTG
Organism: Scomber japonicus; assembly: GCF_027409825.1. Lineage (NCBI taxonomy): Eukaryota > Metazoa > Chordata > Actinopteri > Scombriformes > Scombridae > Scomber > Scomber japonicus. The sequence continues at coordinate 405,375 of NC_070590.1, forward strand.
TCTCTCTGTGTCTGACTCTCTGTCTCTGACTCTGTCTCTGACTCTCTGTCTCTGTCTCTGACTCTCTGTCTCTGACTCTCTGTCTCTGACTCTGTCTCTCTGTCTCTGACTCTCTGTCTCTGACTCTCTCTGACTCTCTGTCTCTGACTCTCTGACTCTGACTCTGACTCTCTGTCTCTGTTTCTCTGTCTCTGACTCTCTGTCTCTGTCTCTGACTCTCTGTCTCTGACTCTGTCTCTGTCTCTGACTCTGACTCTCTGTCTCTGTCTCTCTGTCTCTGACTCTCTGTCTCTGTCTCTGACTCTCTGTCTCTGACTCTGTCTCTGTCTCTGACTCTCTGTCTCTGACTCTGACTCTCTCTCTCTGTCTCTGACTCTGACTCTCTGACTCTCTGTCTCTGACTCTGACTCTCTGTCTCTGTCTCTCTGTCTCTGACTCTGACTCTCTGTCTCTGACTCTCTGTCTCTGTCTCTGACTCTGACTCTGTGGCTCTGTCTCTGACTCTGTCTCTGTCTCTGTCTCTGACTCTGTCTCTGACTCTCTGTCTCTGTCTCTGTCTCTGACTCTGACTCTGACTCTCTGACTCTCTGTCTCTGACTCTCTGTCTCTGTCTCTGACTCTGACTCTGTGGCTCTGTCTCTGACTCTGACTCTGTCTCTGACTCTCTGTCTCTGACTCTGTCTCTCTGTCTCTGACTCTCTGTCTCTGACTCTCTCTGACTCTCTGTCTCTGACTCTCTGACTCTGACTCTGTCTCTCTGTCTCTGACTCTGACTCTCTGTCTCTGACTCTCTGTCTCTGACTCTCTGTCTCTGACTCTCTGTCTCTGACTCTGTCTCTGACTCTCTGTCTCTGACTCTGTCTCTCTGTCTCTGACTCTCTGTCTCTGACTCTCTGTCTCTGACTCTCTGACTCTGACTCTGTCTCTCTGTCTCTGACTCTGACTCTCTGACTCTGACTCTCTGTCTCTGACTCTCTGTCTCTGACTGTCTCTGACTCTCTGACTCTGTCTCTGACTCTCTGACTCTGTCTCTGACTCTCTGTCTCTGACTCTGTCTCTCTGTGTCTGACTCTCTGTCTCTGACTCTGTCTCTGACTCTCTGTCTCTGTCTCTGACTCTCTGTCTCTGACTCTCTGTCTCTGACTCTCTGTCTCTGACTCTGTCTCTCTGTCTCTGACTCTCTGTCTCTGACTCTCTCTGACTCTCTGTCTCTGACTCTCTGACTCTGACTCTGACTCTGACTCTCTGTCTCTGTTTCTCTGTCTCTGACTCTCTGTCTCTGTCTCTGACTCTCTGTCTCTGACTCTGTCTCTGTCTCTGACTCTGACTCTCTGTCTCTGTCTCTCTGTCTCTGACTCTCTGTCTCTGTCTCTGTCTCTGACTCTCTGTCTCTGACTCTGTCTCTGTCTCTGACTCTCTGTCTCTGACTCTGACTCTCTCTCTCTGTCTCTGACTCTGACTCTCTGACTCTCTGTCTCTGACTCTGACTCTCTGTCTCTGTCTCTCTGTCTCTGACTCTGACTCTCTGTCTCTGACTCTCTGTCTCTGTCTCTGACTCTGACTCTGTGGCTCTGTCTCTGACTCTGTCTCTGTCTCTGTCTCTGACTCTGTCTCTGACTCTCTGTCTCTGTCTCTGTCTCTGACTCTGACTCTGACTCTCTGACTCTCTGTCTCTGACTCTCTGTCTCTGTCTCTGACTCTGACTCTGTGGCTCTGTCTCTGACTCTGACTCTGTCTCTGTCTCTGTCTCTGACTCTGTCTCTGACTCTCTGTCTCTGTCTCTGTCTCTGACTCTGACTCTGACTCTCTGACTCTCTGTCTCTGACTCTCTGTCTCTGTCTCTGACTCTGACTCTGTGGCTCTGTCTCTGACTCTGTCTCTGTCTCTGTCTCTCTTTGTCTCTGACTCTGACTCTGTGGCTCTGTCTCTGACTCTTTCAGCATCTTTGAGGACATCGGGGACTACATCCCGTCCAACACCACGTCCTCCAAACCTCCCAAAGACAAAGACCGCCACCGAGACCGAGAGAGAGAGCGGGAGAGAGAGCGGGAGAGAGAGAGAGACAGAGAGAGAGAGAGAGAGGACGACAGCAAGAGCCGCAGACACAGTTACTTTGAGAAGCCACGAGGAGACGAGCAGGTGAGACAGGTGGAGGGGGACAGACGGGTGGAGGGGGACAGACAGGTGGAGGGGGACAGACACGTGGAGAGAGATAGACAGGTAGAGGTGAGACAGGTGGTGGGGGACAGACAGGTGGAGAGGGACAGACAGGTAGAGGTGAGACAGGTGGTGGGGGACAGACAGGTGGAGAGAGATAGACAGGTGGAGGGGAACAGACAAGTGGAGAGCGATAGACAGGTGGAGGGGGACAGACAAGTGGAGAGAGATAGACAGGTGGAGGGGGACAGAGAGGTGGAGAGAGATAGACAGGTGGAGGGGGACAGAGAGGTGGAGAGAGATAGACAGGTAGAGGGGGACAGACACGTGGAGAGAGATAGACAGGTAGAGGTGAGACAGGTGGTGGGGGACAGACAGGTGGAGAGGGACAGACAGGTAGAGGTGAGACAGGTGGTGGGGGACAGACAGGTGGAGAGTGATAGACAGGTGGAGGGGAACAGACAAGTGGAGAGCGATAGACAGGTGGAGGGGGACAGAGAGGTGGAGAGAGATAGACAGGTGGAGGGGGACAGAGAGGTGGAGGGGGACAGACAGGTGGAGGGGGACAGACAAGTGGAGAGAGATAGACAGGTGGAGGGGGACAGACAAGTGGAGAGAGATAGACAGGTGGAGGGGGACAGAGAGGTGGAGGGGGACAGAGAGGTGGTGGGGGAGGTGGGACAGGTAGGGACAGACAGGTGTAGAGAGACAGACAGGTGTGTGTGGTGGGGGACAGACAGGTGTGTGTGGTGGGGGACAGACAGGTGTGTGTGGTGGGGGACAGACAGGTGTAGAGAGACAGACAGGTGTGTGATGGGGGACAGACAGGTGTAGAGAGACAGACAGGTGTGTGTGGTGGGGGACAGACAGGTGTAGAGAGACAGACAGGTGTGTGTGGTGGGGGACAGACAGGTGGAGAGGGACAGACATGTGTAGAGAGACAGACAGGTGTAGAGAGACAGACAGGTGTGTGATGGGGGACAGACAGGTGTAGAGAGACAGACAGGTGTGTGATGGGGGACAGACAGGTGTAGAGAGACAGACAGGTGTGTGTGGTGGGGGACAGACAGGTATAGAGAGACAGACAGGTGTGTGTGATGGGGGACAGGCAGGTGGAGGTGAGACAGGTGTGTGTGATGGGGGACAGACAGGTGTGTGGTGGAGGTGAGACAGGTGGAGGTGAGACAGGTGTGTGTATTGTTCCCTGTCTAACATGTCTCTCTGTGTGTCTCTGCAGGTGCTGGACGTAGACTCAGGTAAATCACTTCATTTACTCTCATTAGATTACTCTCATTATCAATTATCTAAAAAGTCTGAAGGTCTCTCTCTCTACCTCTCTCTCTCTACCTGTCTCTCTCTCTACCTGCCTGTCTGTCTCTCTACCTGTCTCTCTCTCTACCTGCCTGTCTGTCTCTCTACCTCTCTCTCTCTACCTGTCTCTCTCTCTACCTGCCTGTCTCTCCACCTGTCTGTCTCTCTCTCTACCTGTCTCTCTCTCCACCTGTCTGTCTCTCTACCTGCCTGTCTGTCTCTCTACCTGTCTCTCTCTCTACCTGCCTGTCTGTCTCTCTACCTCTCTCTCTCTACCTGTCTCTCTCTCTACCTGCCTGTCTGTCTCTCTACCTGTCTCTCTCTCTACCTGCCTGTCTGTCTCTCTACCTCTCTCTCTCTACCTGTCTCTCTCTCTACCTGCCTGTCTCTCCACCTGTCTGTCTCTCTCTCTACCTGTCTCTCTCTCCACCTGTCTGTCTCTCCACCTGTCTGTCTCTCTCTCTACCTGTCTCTCTCTCCACCTGTCTGTCTCTCTACCTGCCTGTCTGTCTCTCTACTTGTCTCTCTCTCTCTCTCTCTCTCTCTCTCTACCTGTCTCTCTACCTGTCTCTCTACCTGTCTCTCTCTCTACCTGTCTCTCTCTCTCTACCTGTCTCTCTACCTGTCTCTCTCCACCTGTCTGTCTCTCCACCTGTCTGTCTCTCTACCTGTCTCACTCTCTACCTCTCTCTCTACCTGTCTCTCTCTCTACCTGTCTCACTCTCAGGTCCTGGATCAGTCAGAGAACAGATCAAAATGATCAATGAGAAGTTTGCAGGAGCAGCAGGCAGCCAATGGCCGGGCCAGGATTCATATCCTTATTTACTATTGGTCACAGCAAGAGACGGGGGCGGGGCTTTCTGTAGTACTGTGATGTAGTAGTACTTGTAGTAGTACTTGTAGTACTTGTAGTACTTGTAGTAGTATTGTCTTTAACTGGCAGTACTGTGATGTAGTAGTACTTGTAGTACTTGTAGTAGTATTGTCTTTAACTGGCAGTACTGTGATGTAGTAGTACTTGTAGTAGTACTTGTAGTAGTATTGTCTTTAACTAGCAGTACTGCTCCAGGACGGAGAGACAGAGACGGGAAAGAACAGCTGGGAGATTTCTTTGGAGGATCGAACTCATACGCTGAGTGTTACCCTGCTACGTAAGATACACACACACACACACACACACACACTGTTACCCTGCTACGTAAGATACACACACACACACACACACACACACACACACTGTTACCCTGCTACGTAAGATACACACACACACACACACACACACACACACACATACACACACACACATACACACATACACACACACACATACACACACACACTGTTACCCTGCTACGTAAGATACACACACATACACACATACACACACACACACACACACACACACACGCCGTGTGTGAACACAGTGGTCAGGAAAACCATCCTTGTGGGGACCAGGCCTATCAGGAGGCTGTTTCCTATTGATTCCAATGCTCGTTCCCATGGAAACCAGGAGTCGGTCCCCACCAGGATAGAAAAATACACACACACTATTACCCTGCTACGTAAGATACACTCGAATATTTAAATATGTATATATGTGTGTGTGTGTGTGTGTGTGTGTGTGTGTGTGTATCTGTGTGTGTGTGTGTGTGTGTGTGTGTGTGTGTGTATCTGTGTGTGTGTGTGTGTGTGTGTGTCTGTGTGTGTGTGTGTAGGATGGATGACCTGGCGGTGGACAGTGATGAAGAGGTGGACTACAGTAAGATGGATCAGGTAACTATCAGCTGATTATTGATCAGTCAGTATTTCACTGTTTGTAATAAAAGGTTTACCTGACATGTGACTCCTCATCTTCATCTTCATCATCATCTGATGATGATGATGATGATGATGATGATGGTGTGTGTGACCCCAGGAGCTCAGTTGTCGGGGCTTTTATGCCCCTGGTAGGGTCTCCCATGACAAACAGGTCCGGGGGGAGGGGCCAGACAAAAGGTAGCTCAGAAAACCCCAATGACGAGCAACACAGTTGGTCTTTCGTGTCCCTTGCCCGGACGTGGGTCACCGGGGCCCCCCCTGGAGCCAGGCCTGGGGGTGGGGCTCGGGGGCGAGCGCCTGGTGGCCGGGCCTTCGCCCATGGGGCCCGACCGGGCACAGCCCGAAGAAGGGACATGGGACCCCGCTCCCACAGACCCACCACCAGTGAGAGGGGCCAAAGGGGTCCGATCCTCGGCTGCAGAAGCTAGCTCTAGGGACGTGGAGCGTCACCTCTCTGGTGGGGAAGGAGCCTGAGCTGGTGCACGAGGTTGAGAAGTTCCGGCTAGATATAGTCGGCCTCACCTCGACGCACAGCAAGGGCTCTGGAACCAGTCTGGAACCAGTCTCCTCCAGAGGGGTTGGACTCTCTTCCACTCTGGAGTTGCCACTGGTGAGAGGCACCGGGCAGGGGTGGCAATACTTATTGCCCCCCGGCTTGGTGCCTGTATGTTGGAGTTTACCCCGGTAGACGAGAGGGTAGCTTCCCTCCGCCTTCGGGTGGGGGGACGGATCCTGACTGTTGTTTGTGCCTATGGTCCAAACAGCAGCTCAGAGTATCCTCCCTTCTTGGACTCCTTGGAGGGGGGGCTGGAGAGTCTCCCTCTGGGGATTCCCTCGTTCTGCTGGGGGACTTCAACGCTCACGTTGGCGGCGACAGCGAGACCTGGAGGGGTGTGATTGGGAGGAACGGCCCCCCCGATCTGAACCCGAGCGGTGTTCTGTTGTTGGACTTCTGTGCTCGTCACATATTGTCCATAACCAACACCATGTTCAGGCATAAGGGGGTCCATATGTGCACTTGGCACCAGGACACCCTAGGCCGCAGAAGGAGTCCTATAGGACCTTATTGGCCTGTAGGACTCCGGAGGCAGCAGGCACCTCGGATTCAGGAGGAGCAGTGTGGTTTTCGTCCAGGCCGTGGAACTGTGGACCAGCTCTACACCCTCTGCAGGATCCTTGAGGGTGCATGGGGCCCAACCAGTCCACATGTGTTTTGTGGACTTGGAGAAGGCATTCGACCGTGTCCCTCGGGGAGTCCTGTGGGGGGTTCTCCGGGAGTACGGGGTACCGGACCCCCTGATAAGGGCCGTCCGTTCCCTGTATGACCGGTGTCAGAGCTTGGTCCACATCGCCGGTAATAAGTGGGACTTGTTTCCAGTGAGGGTTGGACTCCGCCAGGGCTGCCCTTTGTCACCGATCCTGTTCATAATCTTTATGGACAGGATTTCTAGGTGCAGCCAGGGTGTGGAGGGGGTCCGGTTTGGTGACCTCAGGATTGGGTCACTGCTTTTTGCAGATGATGTGGTCCTGTTGGCTTCATCAGACCGTGACCTCCAACTCTCACTGGATCGGTTCGCAGCCGAGTGTGAAGCGGCCGGGATGAGAATCAGCACCTCCAAATCCGAGTCCATGGTCCTCAACCGGAAAAGGGTGGAGTGCACTCTCCGGGTCGGGGATGAGATCCTGCCCCAAGTGGAGGAGTTCAAGTACCTCGGGGTCTTGTTCACAGTGAGGGAAGGATGGAGCGTGAGACCGACAGGCGGATCGGTGCGGCGTCTGCAGTAATGCGGACTCTGCACAGATCCGTCGTGGTGAAGAGAGAGCTGAGCCGAAAGGTTCCTACCCTCACCTCTGGTCATGAGCTTTGGGTTCCTACCCTCACCTCTGGTCATGAGCTTTGGGTTCCTACCCTCACCTCTGGTCATGAGCTTTGGGTTCCTACCCTCACCTCTGGTCATGAGCTTTGGGTTCCTACCCTCACCTCTGGTCATGAGCTTTGGGTTCCTACCCTCACCTCTGGTCATGAGCTTTGGGTTCCTACCCTCACCTCTGGTCATGAGCTTTGGGTTCCTACCCTCACCTCTGGTCCTGAGCTTTGGGTTCCTACCCTCACCTCTGGTCATGAGCTTTGGGTTCCTACCCTCACCTCTGGTCATGAGCTTTGGGTTCCTACCCTCACCTCTGGTCATGAGCTTTGGGTTCCTACCCTCACCTCTGGTCCTGAGCTTTGGGTTCCTACCCTCACCTCTGGTCATGAGCTTTGGGTTCCTACCCTCACCTCTGGTCATGAGCTTTGGGTTCCTACCCTCACCTCTGGTCATGAGCTTTGGGTCGTGACCCAAAGAACAAGATGGCGGGTACAAGCGGCTGAAATGAGCTTCCTCCGTAGGCTGGCTGGGCTCTCCCTTAGAGATAGGGTGAGAAGCTCAGTTATCCGGGAGGAGCTCGGAGTAGACCCGCTGCTCCTCCGCGTTGAGAGGAGCCAGATGAGGAGGCTCGGGCATCTAGTCAGGATGCCTCCCGGACGCCTCCCTGGTGAGGTGTTCAGGGCCCGTCCCACCGGTAGGAGACCCAGGACACGCTGGAGAGACTATGTCTCTCGGCTGGCCTGGGAACGCCTCGGGATCCCCCGGGAAGAGCTGGACGAAGTGGCTGGGGAGAGGGAAGTCTGGGCTTCCTGCTTAGGCTGCTGCCCCCGAGACCCGACCAGGGTCAGAGGATGAGGACGGATGGATGGATGATGATGAAGATGATGTGGTGATGATGAAGGTGATGATGATGATGAAGATGCTTTGTGTTTCAGGGTAATAAGAAGGGTCCGCTGGGTCGGTGGGATTTCGACACTCAGGAAGAATATTCAGATTATATGAACAACAAGGAAGCTCTGCCCAAGTAAGTCCCTGTGTGTGTGTGTGTGTGTGTGTGTGTGTGTGTGTGTGTGTGCGTGTGTGTGCGTGTGTGTGCGTGTGTGTGCGTGTGTGTGTGTGTGTGTGTATTGTGTATTTCTTTTAGAGCTGTGTTCCAGCATGAGTGTGTATAATGTGTGTGTGTGTGTGTGTATAGTGTGTATTATAATGTGTGTATCTCTGCAGAGCTGCGTTCCAGTACGGAATAAAGATGTCCGAAGGGAGAAAGACTCGTCGCTTCAAAGAGACCAATGAGAAGGCAGAACTGGACCGCCAGTGGAAGAAGATCAGTGCTGTGAGACTCACACACACACACACACACACTACACACACTCACTACACACTACACACACACATATATACACACACACACACACACACACACACACACACACTACACACTACACACTACACACTACACACACACCCATGATACTAGGGTTGCTGAACGTTCAGACGGAGAGCTGGTATCACCGTCACTGGTTAGTTTCCTGCTGCAGTGTTCTGATCAGCTGTGAGACCGGCTGCTGATCTTTGCCAAGAAAAGCCAAGCGAGCTCCTCTTCTTCTTGGGACCTGGACCTGTCAGACCTGGACCTGTCAGACCCGGACCTGTCAGACCCGGACCTGTCAGACCTGGACGTGTCAGACCTGCACGTGTTGCTTCTGCTGGCTTCACGCGTCCCCTCGGTATCTTGTGGTCCCCTCGGGGTTAGGGTTAGTAAGGGATGGAGGAGGATCAGCTCACGTCTTCTTAACGGAGGGAAAAAGCCGATCAGTGCGATGTTTACGACAACGTTCAGGTCCAAAACAACGTAACCATGGTAACCGTCTGATCGGCTCCGTTATCAGCTGTTACTCATTTACTGACCGAGCAACGAGTCAACGATACATACCTGCTTCCTTTTTCAAAAAATGATACTACACACACACACAATACATACACATATACACATAGACGTATTATTTGATGATGTCATGATGATGTCATGATGATGTCATGTGTCATGTGTTTCAGATCATAGAGAAGAGGAAGAAGATGGAGGCTGACGGGTGAGTGTCATCATTCCTTCAGCCAATCAGAGAGGAGGAGGAGGCGGTCCTTGTGTTTTAATTGATTATTAATTATTATATATTATTATTATTGATCAGTTTATTGATTAAAGGTTTAAACTGTGTTTTATGTTTCAGGGTCGACGTGAAGAGACCCAAGTACTGATCACTTCCTGCCAAGTACTGATCACTTCCTGCCGCTCCGCCATCAGTATGGATCAATAATCTTTGTTATTAAGCTCATGAGTCTTTAGTGAGATCAGCTGAGGTCAAAGGTCAAAGGTCGATCAGCTGTCAGGATTTTAAACATCAGTCTGTTAATAAATTGATAACTTTAATAGTTTGATTAGTTTTGTTAGATTTGATCAGATATGAAACATATTGATCAGAAACTCGTCAATAAAAACTTGTGATGTCACTTCCTGTGTGTTTGGATCGTTTTTAACCAACGAGGTCGTTGATCTGAAGCAAGTTTCTACTTCCTGTCCGTAAAACATCCAACAGTTAGCTGTTAGCAGTTAGCGGCTAGCAGTTAGCGGCTAGCAGTTAGCGGTTAGCTAACGTTACGATAATAAACATGAAACTGCAACGTTCAGAGTCTTTAGGCTTTTATTTTGGTTTTCTCTCGGAGCAGCGATTCACTTCCTCCTGAGACTTCCTGTCGGCGGCCATCTTTACTGCAGGAAGGTTCGGTTTGGTTTTTATGGATAAATGTTTAATAAGATTAATCAATGAAGCTAAATGATAAATGTTCAAAACAAAAAGGAAAATGTGATTCAACAGAAGAAATGAAGCAGCAGATATCTCCCATCATTAGTCAGAGGAGGAGGAGCAAGAACAAAACACATGAAAAACATCTTCAGGGTTTATATTTATATTTTATTAACTATTATAGAAGGAGTAATATTAACTATTATAGAAGGAGTAATATTAACTATTATAGAAGGAGTAATATTAACTATTATAGAAGGAGTAATATTAACTATTATAGAAGGAGTAATATTAACTATTATAGAAGGAGTAATATTAACTATTATAGAAGGAGTAATATTAACTCTATTATAGAAGGAGTAATATTAACTATTATAGAAGGAGTAATATTAACTATTATAGAAGGAGTAATATTAACTATTATAGAAGGAGTAATATTAACTCTATTATAGAAGGAGTAATATTAACTATTATAGAAGGAGTAATATTAACTATTATAGAAGGAGTAATATTAACTCTATTATAGAAGGAGTAATATTAACTATTATAGAAGGAGTAATATTAACTCTATTATAGAAGGAGTAATATTAACTCTATTATAGAAGGAGTAATATTAACTATTATAGAAGGAGTAATATTAACTCTATTATAGAAGGAGTAATATTAACTATTATAGAAGGAGTAATATTAACTATTATAGAAGGAGTAATATTAACTATTATAGAAGGAGTAATATTAACTCTATTATAGAAGGAGTAATATTAACTATTATAGAAGGAGTAATATTAACTATTATAGAAGGAGTAATATTAACTATTATAGAAGGAGTAATATTAACTATTATAGAAGGAGTAATATTAACTATTATAGAAGGAGTAATATTAACTATTATAGAAGGAGTAATATTAACTATTATAGAAGGAGTAATATTAACTATTATAGAAGGAGTAATATTAACTATTATAGAAGGAGTAATATTAACTATTATAGAAGGAGTAATATTAACTATTATAGAAGGAGTAATATTAACTCTATTATAGAAGGAGTAATATTAACTATTATAGAAGGAGTAATATTAACTATTATAGAAGGAGTAATATTAACTATTATAGAAGGAGTAATATTAACTCTATTATAGAAGGAGTAATATTAACTATTATAGAAGGAGTAATATTAACTATTATAGAAGGAGTAATATTAACTATTATAGAAGGAGTAATATTAACTATTATAGAAGGAGTAATATTAACTATTATAGAAGGAGTAATATTAACTATTATAGAAGGAGTAATATTAACTATTATAGAAGGAGTAATATTAACTCTATTATAGAAGGAGTAATATTAACTATTATAGAAGGAGTAATATTAACTCTATTATAGAAGGAGTAATATTAACTATTATAGAAGGAGTAATATTAACTATTATAGAAGGAGTAATATTAACTATTATAGAAGGAGTAATATTAACTATTATAGAAGGAGTAATATTAACTATTATAGAAGGAGTAATATTAACTCTATTATAGAAGGAGTAATATTAACTCTATTATAGAAGGAGTAATATTAACTATTATAGAAGGAGTAATATTAACTATTATAGAAGGAGTAATATTAACTATTATAGAAGGAGTAATATTAACTCTATTATAGAAGGAGTAATATTAACTCTATTATAGAAGGAGTAATATTAACTATTATAGAAGGAGTAATATTAACTATTATAGAAGGAGTAATATTAACTATTATAGAAGGAGTAATATTAACTATTATAGAAGGAGTAATATTAACTCTATTATAGAAGGAGTAATATTAACTCTATTATAGAAGGAGTAATATTAACTATTATAGAAGGAGTAATATTAACTCTATTATAGAAGGAGTAATATTAACTATTATAGAAGGAGTAATATTAACTCTATTATAGAAGGAGTAATATTAACTATTATAGAAGGAGTAATATTAACTATTATAGAAGGAGTAATATTAACTATTATAGAAGGAGTAATATTAACTATTATAGAAGGAGTAATATTAACTCTATTATAGAAGGAGTAATATTAACTATTATAGAAGGAGTAATATTAACTATTATAGAAGGAGTAATATTAACTATTATAGAAGGAGTAATATTAACTCTATTATAGAAGGAGTAATATTAACTCTATTATAGAAGGAGTAATATTAACTATTATAGAAGGAGTAATATTAACTATTATAGAAGGAGTAATATTAACTATTATAGAAGGAGTAATATTAACTCTATTATAGAAGGAGTAATATTAACTATTATAGAAGGAGTAATATTAACTATTATAGAAGGAGTAATATTAACTATTATAGAAGGAGTAATATTAACTCTATTATAGAAGGAGTAATATTAACTCTATTATAGAAGGAGTAATATTAACTATTATAGAAGGAGTAATATTAACTATTATAGAAGGAGTAATATTAACTATTATAGAAGGAGTAATATTAACTATTATAGAAGGAGTAATATTAACTCTATTATAGAAGGAGTAATATTAACTCTATTATAGAAGGAGTAATATTAACTATTATAGAAGGAGTAATATTAACTATTATAGAAGGAGTAATATTAACTATTATAGAAGGAGTAATATTAACTCTATTATAGAAGGAGTAATATTAACTATTATAGAAGGAGTAATATTAACTATTATAGAAGGAGTAATATTAACTATTATAGAAGGAGTAATATTAACTATTATAGAAGGAGTAATATTAACTATTATAGAAGGAGTAATATTAACTATTATAGAAGGAGTAATATTAACTATTATAGAAGGAGTAATATTAACTATTATAGAAGGAGTAATATTAACTATTATAGAAGGAGTAATATTAACTATTATAGAAGGAGTAATATTAACTATTATAGAAGGAGTAATATTAACTATTATAGAAGGAGTAATATTAACTATTATAGAAGGAGTAATATTAACTCTATTATAGAAGGAGTAATATTAACTCTATTATAGAAGGAGTAATATTAACTATTATAGAAGGAGTAATATTAACTATTATAGAAGGAGTAATATTAACTATTATAGAAGGAGTAATATTAACTATTATAGAAGGAGTAATATTAACTATTATAGAAGGAGTAATATTAACTATTATAGAAGGAGTAATATTAACTCTATTATAGAAGGAGTAATATTAACTATTATAGAAGGAGTAATATTAACTATTATAGAAGGAGTAATATTAACTATTATAGAAGGAGTAATATTAACTATTATAGAAGGAGTAATATTAACTATTATAGAAGGAGTAATATTAACTATTATAGAAGGAGTAATATTAACTATTATAGAAGGAGTAATATTAACTATTATAGAAGGAGTAATATTAACTATTATAGAAGGAGTAATATTAACTATTATAGAAGGAGTAATATTAACTCTATTATAGAAGGAGTAATATTAACTCTATTATAGAAGGAGTAATATTAACTATTATAGAAGGAGTAATATTAACTATTATAGAAGGAGTAATATTAACTATTATAGAAGGAGTAATATTAACTATTATAGAAGGAGTAATATTAACTATTATAGAAGGAGTAATATTAACTATTATAGAAGGAGTAATATTAACTATTATAGAAGGAGTAATATTAACTATTATAGAAGGAGTAATATTAACTATTATAGAAGGAGTAATATTAACTATTATAGAAGGAGTAATATTAACTATTATAGAAGGAGTAATATTAACTATTATAGAAGGAGTAATATTAACTATTATAGAAGGAGTAATATTAACTATTATAGAAGGAGTAATATTAACTATTATAGAAGGAGTAATATTAACTATTATAGAAGGAGTAATATTAACTATTATAGAAGGAGTAATATTAACTATTATAGAAGGAGTAATATTAACTATTATAGAAGGAGTAATATTAACTATTATAGAAGGAGTAATATTAACTATTATAGAAGGAGTAATATTAACTATTATAGAAGGAGTAATATTAACTATTATAGAAGGAGTAATATTAACTATTATAGAAGGAGTAATATTAACTATTATAGAAGGAGTAATATTAACTATTATAGAAGGAGTAATATTAACTATTATAGAAGGAGTAATATTAACTCTATTATAGAAGGAGTAATATTAACTATTATAGAAGGAGTAATATTAACTATTATAGAAGGAGTAATATTAACTATTATAGAAGGAGTAATATTAACTATTATAGAAGGAGTAATATTAACTATTATAGAAGGAGTAATATTAACTATTATAGAAGGAGTAATATTAACTATTATAGAAGGAGTAATATTAACTATTATAGAAGGAGTAATATTAACTATTATAGAAGGAGTAATATTAACTCTATTATAGAAGGAGTAATATTAACTATTATAGAAGGAGTAATATTAACTATTATAGAAGGAGTAATATTAACTATTATAGAAGGAGTAATATTAACTATTATAGAAGGAGTAATATTAACTATTATAGAAGGAGTAATATTAACTATTATAGAAGGAGTAATATTAACTATTATAGAAGGAGTAATATTAACTATTATAGAAGGAGTAATATTAACTATTATAGAAGGAGTAATATTAACTATTATAGAAGGAGTAATATTAACTATTATAGAAGGAGTAATATTAACTATTATAGAAGGAGTAATATTAACTATTATAGAAGGAGTAATATTAACTATTATAGAAGGAGTAATATTAACTATTATAGAAGGAGTAATATTAACTATTATAGAAGGAGTAATATTAACTATTATAGAAGGAGTAATATTAACTATTATAGAAGGAGTAATATTAACTATTATAGAAGGAGTAATATTAACTATTATAGAAGGAGTAATATTAACTATTATAGAAGGAGTAATATTAACTATTATAGAAGGAGTAATATTAACTATTATAGAAGGAGTAATATTAACTATTATAGAAGGAGTAATATTAACTATTATAGAAGGAGTAATATTAACTATTATAGAAGGAGTAATATTAACTATTATAGAAGGAGTAATATTAACTATTATAGAAGGAGTAATATTAACTATTATAGAAGGAGTAATATTAACTATTATAGAAGGAGTAATATTAACTATTATAGAAGGAGTAATATTAACTATTATAGAAGGAGTAATATTAACTATTATAGAAGGAGTAATATTAACTATTATAGAAGGAGTAATATTAACTATATATTAACTATTATAGAAGGAGTAATATTAACTATTATAGAAGGAGTAATATTAACTATTATAGAAGGAGTAATATTAACTATTATAGAAGGAGTAATATTAACTATTATAGAAGGAGTAATATTAACTATTATAGAAGGAGTAATATTAACTATTATAGAAGGAGTAATATTAACTATTATAGAAGGAGTAATATTAACTATTATAGAAGGAGTAATATTAACTATTATAGAAGGAGTAATATTAACTATTATAGAAGGAGTAATATTAACTATTATAGAAGGAGTAATATTAACTATTATAGAAGGAGTAATATTAACTATTATAGAAGGAGTAATATTAACTATTATAGAAGGAGTAATATTAACTATTATAGAAGGAGTAATATTAACTCTATTATAGAAGGAGTAATATTAACTATTATAGAAGGAGTAATATTAACTATTATAGAAGGAGTAATATTAACTCTATTATAGAAGGAGTAATATTAACTATTATAGAAGGAGTAATATTAACTATTATAGAAGGAGTAATATTAACTATTATAGAAGGAGTAATATTAACTCTATTATAGAAGGAGTAATATTAACTATTATAGAAGGAGTAATATTAACTCTATTATAGAAGGAGTAATATTAACTATTATAGAAGGAGTAATATTAACTATTATAGAAGGAGTAATATTAACTATTATAGAAGGAGTAATATTAACTATTATAGAAGGAGTAATATTAACTATTATAGAAGGAGTAATATTAACTATTATAGAAGGAGTAATATTAACTATTATAGAAGGAGTAATATTAACTATTATAGAAGGAGTAATATTAACTATTATAGAAGGAGTAATATTAACTATTATAGAAGGAGTAATATTAACTATTATAGAAGGAGTAATATTAACTATTATAGAAGGAGTAATATTAACTATTATAGAAGGAGTAATATTAACTATTATAGAAGGAGTAATATTAACTATTATAGAAGGAGTAATATTAACTATTATAGAAGGAGTAATATTAACTATTATAGAAGGAGTAATATTAACTATTATAGAAGGAGTAATATTAACCTATTATAGAAGGAGTAATATTAACTATTATAGAAGGAGTAATATTAACTATTATAGAAGGAGTAATATTAACTATTATAGAAGGAGTAATATTAACTCTATTATAGAAGGAGTAATATTAACTATTATAGAAGGAGTAATATTAACTATTATAGAAGGAGTAATATTAACTATTATAGAAGGAGTAATATTAACTCTATTATAGAAGGAGTAATATTAACTATTATAGAAGGAGTAATATTAACTATTATAGAAGGAGTAATATTAACTATTATAGAAGGAGTAATATTAACTATTATAGAAGGAGTAATATTAACTATTATAGAAGGAGTAATATTAACTATTATAGAAGGAGTAATATTAACTATTATAGAAGGAGTAATATTAACTATTATAGAAGGAGTAATATTAACTATTATAGAAGGAGTAATATTAACTATTATAGAAGGAGTAATATTAACTATTATAGAAGGAGTAATATTAACTATTATAGAAGGAGTAATATTAACTATTATAGAAGGAGTAATATTAACTATTATAGAAGGAGTAATATTAACTATTATAGAAGGAGTAATATTAACTATTATAGAAGGAGTAATATTAACTATTATAGAAGGAGTAATATTAACTATTATAGAAGGAGTAATATTAACTATTATAGAAGGAGTAATATTAACTATTATAGAAGGAGTAATATTAACTATTATAGAAGGAGTAATATTAACTATTATAGAAGGAGTAATATTAACTATTATAGAAGGAGTAATATTAACTATTATAGAAGGAGTAATATTAACTATTATAGAAGGAGTAATATTAACTATTATAGAAGGAGTAATATTAACTATTATAGAAGGAGTAATATTAACTATTATAGAAGGAGTAATATTAACTATTATAGAAGGAGTAATATTAACTATTATAGAAGGAGTAATATTAACTCTATTATAGAAGGAGTAATATTAACTATTATAGAAGGAGTAATATTAACTATTATAGAAGGAGTAATATTAACTATTATAGAAGGAGTAATATTAACTATTATAGAAGGAGTAATATTAACTATTATAGAAGGAGTAATATTAACTATTATAGAAGGAGTAATATTAACTATTATAGAAGGAGTAATATTAACTATTATAGAAGGAGTAATATTAACTATTATAGAAGGAGTAATATTAACCTATTATAGAAGGAGTAATATTAACTATTATAGAAGGAGTAATATTAACTATTATAGAAGGAGTAATATTAACTATTATAGAAGGAGTAATATTAACTATTATAGAAGGAGTAATATTAACTATTATAGAAGGAGTAATATTAACTATTATAGAAGGAGTAATATTAACTATTATAGAAGGAGTAATATTAACTATTATAGAAGGAGTAATATTAACTATTATAGAAGGAGTAATATTAACTATTATAGAAGGAGTAATATTAACTATTATAGAAGGAGTAATATTAACTATTATAGAAGGAGTAATATTAACTATTATAGAAGGAGTAATATTAACTATTATAGAAGGAGTAATATTAACTATTATAGAAGGAGTAATATTAACTATTATAGAAGGAGTAATATTAACTATTATAGAAGGAGTAATATTAACTATTATAGAAGGAGTAATATTAACTATTATAGAAGGAGTAATATTAACTATTATAGAAGGAGTAATATTAACTATTATAGAAGGAGTAATATTAACTATTATAGAAGGAGTAATATTAACTATTATAGAAGGAGTAATATTAACTATTATAGAAGGAGTAATATTAACTATTATAGAAGGAGTAATATTAACTATTATAGAAGGAGTAATATTAACTATTATAGAAGGAGTAATATTAACTATTATAGAAGGAGTAATATTAACTATTATAGAAGGAGTAATATTAACTATTATAGAAGGAGTAATATTAACTATTATAGAAGGAGTAATATTAACTCTATTATAGAAGGAGTAATATTAACTATTATAGAAGGAGTAATATTAACTATTATAGAAGGAGTAATATTAACTATTATAGAAGGAGTAATATTAACTATTATAGAAGGAGTAATATTAACTATTATAGAAGGAGTAATATTAACTATTATAGAAGGAGTAATATTAACTATTATAGAAGGAGTAATATTAACTATTAAGAAGGAGTAATATTAACTATTATAGAAGGAGTAATATTAACTATTATAGAAGGAGTAATATTAACTATTATAGAAGGAGTAATATTAACTATTATAGAAGGAGTAATATTAACTATTATAGAAGGAGTAATATTAACTATTATAGAAGGAGTAATATTAACTATTATAGAAGGAGTAATATTAACTATTATAGAAGGAGTAATATTAACTATTATAGAAGGAGTAATATTAACTATTATAGAAGGAGTAATATTAACTATTATAGAAGGAGTAATATTAACTATTATAGAAGGAGTAATATTAACTATTATAGAAGGAGTAATATTAACTATTATAGAAGGAGTAATATTAACTATTATAGAAGGAGTAATATTAACTATTATAGAAGGAGTAATATTAACTATTATAGAAGGAGTAATATTAACTATTATAGAAGGAGTAATATTAACTATTATAGAAGGAGTAATATTAAATATTATAGAAGGAGTAATATTAACTATTATAGAAGGAGTAATATTAACTATTATAGAAGGAGTAATATTAACTATTATAGAAGGAGTAATATTAACTATTATAGAAGGAGTAATATTAACTATTATAGAAGGAGTAATATTAACTATTATAGAAGGAGTAATATTAACTATTATAGAAGGAGTAATATTAACTATTATAGAAGGAGTAATATTAACTCTATTATAGAAGGAGTAATATTAACTATTATAGAAGGAGTAATATTAACTATTATAGAAGGAGTAATATTAACTATTATAGAAGGAGTAATATTAACTATTATAGAAGGAGTAATATTAACTATTATAGAAGGAGTAATATTAACTATTATAGAAGGAGTAATATTAACTATTATAGAAGGAGTAATATTAACTATTATAGAAGGAGTAATATTAACTATTATAGAAGGAGTAATATTAACTATTATAGAAGGAGTAATATTAACTATTATAGAAGGAGTAATATTAACTATTATAGAAGGAGTAATATTAACTATTATAGAAGGAGTAATATTAACTATTATAGAAGGAGTAATATTAACTATTATAGAAGGAGTAATATTAACTATTATAGAAGGAGTAATATTAACTATTATAGAAGGAGTAATATTAACTCTATTATAGAAGGAGTAATATTAACTATTATAGAAGGAGTAATATTAACTATTATAGAAGGAGTAATATTAACTATTATAGAAGGAGTAATATTAACTATTATAGAAGGAGTAATATTAACTATTATAGAAGGAGTAATATTAACTATTATAGAAGGAGTAATATTAACTATTATAGAAGGAGTAATATTAACTATTATAGAAGGAGTAATATTAACTATTATAGAAGGAGTAATATTAACTATTATAGAAGGAGTAATATTAACTATTATAGAAGGAGTAATATTAACTATTATAGAAGGAGTAATATTAACTATTATAGAAGGAGTAATATTAACTATTATAGAAGGAGTAATATTAACTATTATAGAAGGAGTAATATTAACTCTATTATAGAAGGAGTAATATTAACTATTATAGAAGGAGTAATATTAACTATTATAGAAGGAGTAATATTAACTATTATAGAAGGAGTAATATTAACTATTATAGAAGGAGTAATATTAACTATTATAGAAGGAGTAATATTAACTATTATAGAAGGAGTAATATTAACTATTATAGAAGGAGTAATATTAACTATTATAGAAGGAGTAATATTAACTATTATAGAAGGAGTAATATTAACTATTATAGAAGGAGTAATATTAACTATTATAGAAGGAGTAATATTAACTATTATAGAAGGAGTAATATTAACTATTATAGAAGGAGTAATATTAACTATTATAGAAGGAGTAATATTAACTATTATAGAAGGAGTAATATTAACTATTATAGAAGGAGTAATATTAACTATTATAGAAGGAGTAATATTAACTATTATAGAAGGAGTAATATTAACTATTATAGAAGGAGTAATATTAATCTATTATAGAAGGAGTAATATTAACTATTATAGAAGGAGTAATATTAACTATTATAGAAGGAGTAATATTAACTATTATAGAAGGAGTAATATTAACTATTATAGAAGGAGTAATATTAACTATTATAGAAGGAGTAATATTAACTATTATAGAAGGAGTAATATTAACTATTATAGAAGGAGTAATATTAACTATTATAGAAGGAGTAATATTAACTATTATAGAAGGAGTAATATTAACTATTATAGGAGTAATATTAACTATTATAGAAGGAGTAATATTAACTATTATAGAAGGAGTAATATTAACTATTATAGAAGGAGTAATATTAACTATTATAGAAGGAGTAATATTAACTATTATAGAAGGAGTAATATTAACTATTATAGAAGGAGTAATATTAACTATTATAGAAGGAGTAATATTAACTATTATAGAAGGAGTAATATTAACTATTATAGAAGGAGTAATATTAACTCTATTATAGAAGGAGTAATATTAACTCTATTATAGAAGGAGTAATATTAACTATTATAGAAGGAGTAATATTAACTCTATTATAGAAGGAGTAATATTAACTATTATAGAAGGAGTAATATTAACTATTATAGAAGGAGTAATATTAACTCTATTATAGAAGGAGTAATATTAACTATTATAGAAGGAGTAATATTAACTATTATAGAAGGAGTAATATTAACTATTATAGAAGGAGTAATATTAACTATTATAGAAGGAGTAATATTAACTATTATAGAAGGAGTAATATTAACTATTATAGAAGGAGTAATATTAACTATTATAGAAGGAGTAATATTAACTATTATAGAAGGAGTAATATTAACTATTATAGAAGGAGTAATATTAACTATTATAGAAGGAGTAATATTAACTATTATAGAAGGAGTAATATTAACTATTATAGAAGGAGTAATATTAACTATTATAGAAGGAGTAATATTAACTATTATAGAAGGAGTAATATTAACTATTATAGAAGGAGTAATATTAACTATTATAGAAGGAGTAATATTAACTATTATAGAAGGAGTAATATTAACTATTATAGAAGGAGTAATATTAACTATTATAGAAGGAGTAATATTAACTATTATAGAAGGAGTAATATTAACTCTATTATAGAAGGAGTAATATTAACTATTATAGAAGGAGTAATATTAACTATTATAGAAGGAGTAATATTAACTATTATAGAAGGAGTAATATTAACTATTATAGAAGGAGTAATATTAACTATTATAGAAGGAGTAATATTAACTATTATAGAAGGAGTAATATTAACTATTATAGAAGGAGTAATATTAACTATTATAGAAGGAGTAATATTAACTATTATAGAAGGAGTAATATTAACTATTATAGAAGGAGTAATATTAACTATTATAGAAGGAGTAATATTAACTCTATTATAGAAGGAGTAATATTAACTATTATAGAAGGAGTAATATTAACTATTATAGAAGGAGTAATATTAACTATTATAGAAGGAGTAATATTAACTATTATAGAAGGAGTAATATTAACTATTATAGAAGGAGTAATATTAACTATTATAGAAGGAGTAATATTAACTATTATAGAAGGAGTAATATTAACTATTATAGAAGGAGTAATATTAACTATTATAGAAGGAGTAATATTAACTATTATAGAAGGAGTAATATTAACTCTATTATAGAAGGAGTAATATTAACTCTATTATAGAAGGAGTAATATTAACTCTATTATAGAAGGAGTAATATTAACTATTATAGAAGGAGTAATATTAACTATTATAGAAGGAGTAATATTAACTATTATAGAAGGAGTAATATTAACTATTATAGAAGGAGTAATATTAACTATTATAGAAGGAGTAATATTAACTATTATAGAAGGAGTAATATTAACTATTATAGAAGGAGTAATATTAACTATTATAGAAGGAGTAATATTAACTATTATAGAAGGAGTAATATTAACTATTATAGAAGGAGTAATATTAACTATTATAGAAGGAGTAATATTAACTATTATAGAAGGAGTAATATTAACTATTATAGAAGGAGTAATATTAACTATTATAGAAGGAGTAATATTAACTATTATAGAAGGAGTAATATTAACTATTATAGAAGGAGTAATATTAACTATTATAGAAGGAGTAATATTAACTATTATAGAAGGAGTAATATTAACTATTATAGAAGGAGTAATATTAACTATTATAGAAGGAGTAATATTAACTATTATAGAAGGAGTAATATTAACTATTATAGAAGGAGTAATATTAACTATTATAGAAGGAGTAATATTAACTATTATAGAAGGAGTAATATTAACTATTATAGAAGGAGTAATATTAACTATTATAGAAGGAGTAATATTAACTATTATAGAAGGAGTAATATTAACTATTATAGAAGGAGTAATATTAACTATTATAGAAGGAGTAATATTAACTATTATAGAAGGAGTAATATTAACTATTATAGAAGGAGTAATATTAACTATTATAGAAGGAGTAATATTAACTATTATAGAAGGAGTAATATTAACTATTATAGAAGGAGTAATATTAACTATTATAGAAGGAGTAATATTAACTCTATTATAGAAGGAGTAATATTAACTATTATAGAAGGAGTAATATTAACTCTATTATAGAAGGAGTAATATTAACTATTATAGAAGGAGTAATATTAACTATTATAGAAGGAGTAATATTAACTATTATAGAAGGAGTAATATTAACTATTATAGAAGGAGTAATATTAACTATTATAGAAGGAGTAATATTAACTATTATAGAAGGAGTAATATTAACTATTATAGAAGGAGTAATATTAACTATTATAGAAGGAGTAATATTAACTATTATAGAAGGAGTAATATTAACTATTATAGAAGGAGTAATATTAACTATTATAGAAGGAGTAATATTAACTATTATAGAAGGAGTAATATTAACTATTATAGAAGGAGTAATATTAACTATTATAGAAGGAGTAATATTAACTATTATAGAAGGAGTAATATTAACTATTATAGAAGGAGTAATATTAACTATTATAGAAGGAGTAATATTAACTATTATAGAAGGAGTAATATTAACTATTATAGAAGGAGTAATATTAACTCTATTATAGAAGGAGTAATATTAACCTATTATAGAAGGAGTAATATTAACTATTATAGAAGGAGTAATATTAACTATTATAGAAGGAGTAATATTAACTATTATAGAAGGAGTAATATTAACTATTATAGAAGGAGTAATATTAACTCTATTATAGAAGGAGTAATATTAACTCTATTATAGAAGGAGTAATATTAACTATTATAGAAGGAGTAATATTAACTATTATAGAAGGAGTAATATTAACTATTATAGAAGGAGTAATATTAACTATTATAGAAGGAGTAATATTAACTATTATAGAAGGAGTAATATTAACTATTATAGAAGGAGTAATATTAACTATTATAGAAGGAGTAATATTAACTATTATAGAAGGAGTAATATTAACTATTATAGAAGGAGTAATATTAACTCTATTATAGAAGGAGTAATATTAACTATTATAGAAGGAGTAATATTAACTCTATTATAGAAGGAGTAATATTAACTATTATAGAAGGAGTAATATTAACTATTATAGAAGGAGTAATATTAACTATTATAGAAGGAGTAATATTAACTATTATAGAAGGAGTAATATTAACTATTATAGAAGGAGTAATATTAACTATTATAGAAGGAGTAATATTAACTATTATAGAAGGAGTAATATTAACTATTATAGAAGGAGTAATATTAACTATTATAGAAGGAGTAATATTAACTATTATAGAAGGAGTAATATTAACTATTATAGAAGGAGTAATATTAACTATTATAGAAGGAGTAATATTAACTATTATAGAAGGAGTAATATTAACTCTATTATAGAAGGAGTAATATTAACTATTATAGAAGGAGTAATATTAACTATTATAGAAGGAGTAATATTAACTATTATAGAAGGAGTAATATTAACTATTATAGAAGGAGTAATATTAACTATTATAGAAGGAGTAATATTAACTATTATAGAAGGAGTAATATTAACTATTATAGAAGGAGTAATATTAACTATTATAGAAGGAGTAATATTAACTATTATAGAAGGAGTAATATTAACTATTATAGAAGGAGTAATATTAACTATTATAGAAGGAGTAATATTAACTATTATAGAAGGAGTAATATTAACTATTATAGAAGGAGTAATATTAACTATTATAGAAGGAGTAATATTAACTATTATAGAAGGAGTAATATTAACTATTATAGAAGGAGTAATATTAACTATTATAGAAGGAGTAATATTAACTATTATAGAAGGAGTAATATTAACTATTATAGAAGGAGTAATATTAACTATTATAGAAGGAGTAATATTAACTATTATAGAAGGAGTAATATTAACTATTATAGAAGGAGTAATATTAACTATTATAGAAGGAGTAATATTAACTATTATAGAAGGAGTAATATTAACTATTATAGAAGGAGTAATATTAACTATTATAGAAGGAGTAATATTAACTCATTATAGAAGGAGTAATATTAACTATTATAGAAGGAGTAATATTAACTATTATAGAAGGAGTAATATTAACTATTATAGAAGGAGTAATATTAACTCTATTATAGAAGGAGTAATATTAACTATTATAGAAGGAGTAATATTAACTATTATAGAAGGAGTAATATTAACTATTATAGAAGGAGTAATATTAACTATTATAGAAGGAGTAATATTAACTCTATTATAGAAGGAGTAATATTAACTATTATAGAAGGAGTAATATTAACTATTATAGAAGGAGTAATATTAACTATTATAGAAGGAGTAATATTAACTATTATAGAAGGAGTAATATTAACTATTATAGAAGGAGTAATATTAACTCTATTATAGAAGGAGTAATATTAACTATTATAGAAGTAAGGGAGAAAGGAAGGAAAGGAGAGAGGAAGGAAGGAAAGAAGGAAGGAAAGGAGGAAGGAAGGAAGGAAAGGAGGAAGGAAGGAAGGAAAGTAGGGAGGAAGGAAGGAGTTAGGAAGGAAGGAAAGGAGGAAGGAAGGAAGGAAGGAAGGAAAGGAGAGAGGAAGGAAGGAAGGAGGGAAAGGAGGAAGGAAGGAAGGAAAGGAGGAAGGAAGGAAAGGAGGGAGGAAGGAAGGAAGGAAGGAAGGAAATGAGATAGGAAGGAAGGAAAGGAGGAAGGGAAGGAAAGGAGGAAGGAAGGAAGGAAAGGAGGGAGGAAGGAAGGAAGGAAAGGAGGAAGGAAGGAAAGAAAGTAGGGAGGAAGGAAGGAAGGAAAGGAGGAAGAAGGAAGGAAGGAAAGGAAGGAAATGAGGGAGGAAGGAAGGAAGGAAGGAAAGGAAGAAGAAAGGAGGAAGGAAAGAAGGAAGGAAGGAAGAAAAAGAGGGAAGAAGGATGGAAGGAAAGGAAGGAAATGAGGGAGGAAGGAAGGAAGGAAGGAAAGGAAGAAGAAAGGAGGAAGGAAAGAAGGAAGGAAGGAAGAAAAAGAGGGAAGAAGGATGGAAGGCCCGGAGGAAGGACAGGAAGGAGGCCAGGAAGGAAGGAAGGAAGGAGGTCGGCCAGGAAGGGGCCAGGACCTGCCTGGCGGAAGGAAGGCCGGAAGGAAGGAAAGGAGAGAGGAAGGAAGAACTTACTATCTACATTAATAATGAGTCTTACTATCTACATTAATAATGAGTCTAACTTACTATCTACATTAATAATGAGTCTAACTTACTATCTACATTAATAATGAGACTAACTTACTATCTACATTAATAATGAGTCTAACTTACTATCTACATTAATAATGAGTCTAACTTACT